>NC_136069.1:534467920-534511308 GCF_964261635.1 Lissotriton helveticus | reverse complement strand
ACACACACCAACTAACACACACACCAACTAACACACACACACACCAACTAACACACACACCAACTAACACACACACACCAACTAACACACACACACCAACTAACACACACACACCACTAACACACACACACCAACTAACACACACACACACACCAACTAACACACACACACCAACTAACACACACACACCAACTAACACACACACACCAACTAACACACACACCAACTACACACACACCACTAACACACACACACCAACTAACACACACACACAACTAACACACACACACCAACTAACACACACACCAACTACACACACACACACCAACTAACACACACACACCAACTAACACACACACACCAACTAACACACATACACACCACTAACACACATACACACCAACTAACACACATACACACCAACTAACACACATACACACCAACTAACACGCACACACCAACTAACACGCACACACCAACTAACACACACTAACACACACACACCAACTAACACCACACTAACACACACACACCAACTAACACACACACCAACTAACACACACCAACTAACACACACACACACCAACTAACACACACACCAACTAACACACACACACACCAACTAACCACACACACACACCAACTAACACACACACACACCAACTAACACACACACACACCCACTAACCACACACACACACCAACAACACACACACACCAACTAACACACACCACACACCACTAACACCCACACACACCAACTAACACCCACACACACCAACTAACACACACACACCAACTAACACACATACACCAACTAACACACACTAACACACACCAACTAACACACACACACCAACTAACACACACAAACACCCACACACCAACTAACACACACACACCAACTAACACACACCAACTAACACACACACACACACCAACTAACACACACACACACTAACACACACACCAACTAACACACACACACCAACAACACACACACACCACTAACACACACACACCAACTAACACACACACACCAACTAACACACACACACACCAACTAACACACACACACACCACTAACACACACACACACCACTAACACACACACACCAACTAACACACCACACCAACTAACACACACACCCAACTAACACACACACACCAACTAACACACACACCAACTACACACACCAACTAACACACACACACACCAACAACACACACACACACCAACTACACCACACACACCAACTAACACACATACACACCAACTACACACATACACACCACTAACACCACACACCACAACACACACACACCAACTAACACACCTAACACACACACACCAACTAACACACACTAACACACACACACCAACTAACACACACACCAACTACACACACCAACTAACACACACACACACCAACTAACACACACACCAACTAACACACACACACACCAACAACACACACACACCAACTAACACACACACACCAACTAACACACACACACCAACTAACACACACACCAACTAACACACACACACACCAACTAACACACACACACCAACTAACACACATACACCAACTAACACACACTAACACACACACACCAACTACACACACACACCAACTAACACACACTAACACACACACACCACTACCACACACACACCACTAACACACACCAACTAACACACACACACCAACTACACACACACACACCAACTAACACACACACACACCAACTAACACACACACACCACTACCACACACACACCAACTAACACACACACCAACTAACACACACACACCAACTAACACACACACACCAACTACACACACACACCAACTAACACACACACACCACTACCACACACACACCAACTAACACACACACACCAACTAACACACACACCCACTAACACACACACCCACTAACACACACACCCACTAACACACACACCCACTAACACACACACCCACTAACACACACACCCACTAACACACACACCCACAACACACACACCCACTAACACACACCCCACTAACACACACACCCACTACACCCACACACCACCCACTAACACACACACCCACTACACACACACCCACTAACACACACACCCACTAACACACACACCCACTAACACACACACCCACTAACACACACACCCACTAACACACCACCAACTAACACACACGACCAACTAACACACACACCAACTAACACACACACCAACTAACACACACACCAACAACACACACACCAACAACACACACACCAACTAACACACACACCAACTAACACACACACCACCTAACACACACACCCACCAACTAACACACACACCCACCAACTAACACACACACCCACCAACTAACACACACACCCACCAACTAACACACACACCCACCAACTACCCACCACCCACCAACTAACACACACACCCACCAACTAACACACACACCACCAACTAACACACACACCCACCAACTAACACACACACCAACTAACACACACACCAACTAACACACACACCAACTAACACACACACACACACACACCAACTAACACACACACCAACTAACACACACACCAACACACACCCACCAACTAACACACACACCCACCAACTAACACACACCCACCAACTAACACACACACACCCACCAACTAACACACACACACCCACCAACTAACACACACACACCCACCAACTAACACACACACACCCACCAACTAACACACACACCCACCAACTAACACACACACCCACCAACTAACACACACACCCACCAACTAACACACACACACCAACTAACACACACACCAACTAACACACACACCAACTAACACACACAACTAACACACACCAACTAACCACACACCAACTAACACACACACCAACTAACACACACACCACTAACACACACCAACTAACACACACCAACTAACACACACCAACTAACACACACACCCAACTAACACACACACACACCAATTAACACACACACAGACCAACTAACACACACAGACCAACTAACACACACAGACCAACTAACACACACACACCAACTAACACACACACACCAACTAACACACACACACCAACTAACACACACACACCAACTAACACACACACACCAACACACACACACACACCAACTAACACACACACCACACCAACCTAACACACACACACACCAACTAACACACACACCAACTAACACACACACCAACTAACACACACACCAACTAACACACACACCAACTAACACACACACCAACTAACACACACACCAACTAACACACACACCAACTAACACACACACCACTACACACACACACACCAACTAACACACACACACACCAACTAACACACACACACACCAACTAACACACACACACACCAACTAACACACACACACACCAACTAACACACACACACACCAACTAACACACACACCAACTAACACACACACACCAACTAACACACACACACCAACTAACACACACACACACCAACTAACACACACACACACACCAACTAACACACACCAACTAACACACACACACCAACTAACACACACCAACTAACACACACACACACACACACACACACACCAACTAACACACACACACCAACTAACACACACACCAACTAACACACACACCAACTAACACACACCAACTAACACACCAACTAACACTCACCAACTAACACTCACCAACTAACACTCACCAACTAACACTCACCAACTAACACTCACCAACTAACACTCACCAACTAACACACACCAACTAACACACACACAACTAACACACACACCAACTAACACACACACCAACTAACACACACACCAACTAACACACACCAACTAACACACACCAACTAACACACACCAACTAACACACACCAACTAACACACACCAACTAACACACACCAACTAACACACACCAACTAACACACACCAACTAACACACACCAACTAACACACACCAACTAACACACACCAACTAACACACACCAACTAACACACACCAACTAACACACACCAACTAACACACACACACACTAACACACACACACACACACACACACACACACACACACACCAACTAACACACACACACCAACTAACACACACACACCCCAACTAACACACACACACACCAACTAACACACACACACCAACTAACACACACACACCAACTAACACACACACACACACACACACACCAACTAACACACACACACACACACACACCAACTAACACACACACAGACCAATTAACACACACAGACCAATTAACACACACAGACCAATTAACACACACAGACCAATTAACACACACAGACCAATTAACACACACACACCAACTAACACACACACACCAACTAACACACACACACACACACCAACTAACACACACACACACACACCAACTAACACACACACACCAACTAACACACACACACACACACCAACTAACACACACACACCAACTAACACACACACCAACTAACACACACACACCAACTAACACACACACCAACTAACACACACACCAACTAACACACACACCAACTAACACACACACCAACTAACACACACACCAACTAACACACACACACCAACTAACACACACACCCAACTAACACACACACACCAACTAACACACACACCAACTAACACACACCAACTAACACACACCAACTAACACACACCAACTAACACACACCAACTAACACACACCAACTAACACACACCAACTAACACACACCAACTAACACACACCAACTAACACACACACACACTAACACACACACACACACACCAACTAACACACACACACACCAACTAACACACACACACCCCAACTAACACACACACACCCCAACTAACACACACACACACACCAACTAACACACACACACACCAACTAACACGACACACACCCACACACACACACCAACTAACACACACACACCAACTAACACACACACAGACCAATTAACCACACAGACCAATTAACACACACAGACCAATTAACACACACCAATTAACACACAGACCAATTAACACACACACACACACACCAACTAACACACACCAACAACCACACACACACAACCAACTAACACACACACACACACACACCAACTAACACACACACACACCAACTAACACACACACCACTAACACACACACCAACTAACACACACACCAACTAACACACACACCAACTACACACACACCAACTAACACACACCAACTAACACACACCAACAAACACACACCAACTAACACACACACAACTAACACACACACCAACTAACACACACACACACCAACTAACACACACACACACCAACTAACACACACACCAACTACCACACACACACACCAACTAACACACACCAACTAACACACACACACACCAACTAACACACACACACACACCAACTAACACACACACACACACCAACTAACACACACACACCAACTAACACACACACACACACACCAACTAACACAACACTCACACCACTAACACACACACACACACCAACTAACACACACACCAACTAACACACACACACCAACTAACACACACACCAACTAACACACACACCAACTAACACACACACCAACTAACACACACACCAACTAACACACACACACCAACTAACACACACACCAACTAACACACACACACCAACTAACACACACACACCAACTAACACACACACACCAACTAACACACACACCAACTAACACACACACCAACTAACACACACACCAACTAACACACACACCAACTAACACACACACCAACTAACACACACACCAACTAACACACACACCAACTAACACACACACCAACTAACACACACACCAACTAACACACACACCAACTAACACACACACACACCAACTAACACACACACACACCAACTAACACACACACACCAACTAACACACACACACACACCAACTAACACACACCAACAACACACACACACACCAACTAACACACACCAACTAACACACACACACACTAACACACACACACACTAACACACACACACCAACTAACACACACCAACTAACACACACACCCACACCAACTAACACACACACCAACTAACACACACACACCAACTACACACACACACCAACTAACACACACACACCAACTAACACACACACACCAACTAACACACACACACCAACTAACACACACACACACACACACACACCGACTAACACACACACCAACTAACACACACACACCAACTAACACACACACACCAACTAACACACACACACCAACTAACACACACACACCAACTAACACACACCAACTAACACACACACTACACACACACACACACACACTAACACACACACACACACCAACAAACACACACACCAACTAACACACACACCAACTAACACACACACACCAACTAACACACACACACCAACTAACACACACACACCAACTAACACACACACCAACTAACACACACACCAACTAACACACACACCAACTAACACACACCCAACTAACACACACACCAACTAACACACACACCAACTAACACACACACCAACTAACACACACCAACTAACACACACCAACTAACACACACACCAACTAACACACACACACCAACTAACACACACACACCAACTAACACACACACACCAACTAACACACACACACCAACTAACACACACACACCAACTAACACACACACACCAACTAACACACACACACCAACTAACACACACACACCAACTAACACACACACACCAACTAACACACACACACCAACTAACACACACACACCAACTAACACACACACACCAACTAACACACACCAACTAACACACACACTAACACACACACACACACCAACTAACACACACACACACCAACTAACACACACACCAACTAACACACACACCAACTAACACACACACCAACTAACACACACACACCAACTAACACACACACACCAACTAACACACACACACCAACTAACACACACACACCAACTAACACACACACACCAACTAACACACACACACCAACTAACACACACACACCAACTAACACACACACACCAACTAACACACACACCAACTAACACACACACCAACTAACACACACACCAACTAACACACACACCAACTAACACACACACACCAACTAACACACACACACCAACTAACACACACACACCAACTAACACACACACACCAACTAACACACACACACCAACTAACACACACACACCAACTAACACACACACACCAACTAACACACACACACAACTAACACACACACACCAACTAACACACACACACACACCAACTAACACACACACACCAACTAACACACACACACCAACTAACACACACACACACACACCAACTAACACACACACACACACACACCAACTAACACACACACACACACACCAACTAACACACACACACACACCAACTAACACACACACACCAACTAACACACACCAACTAACACACACCAACTAACACACACCAACTAACACACACACACCAACTAACACACACACACCAACTAACACACACACACCAACTAACACACACACACACACCAACTAACACACACACCAACTAACACACACACACCAACTAACACACACACACACCAACTAACCCACACACACCAACTAACACACACACACCAACTAACACACACACACACACACCAACTAACACACACACACACACACCAACTAACACACACACACACACACACCAACTAACACACACACACCAACTAACACACACGCACACCAACTCGCACAGGCACACCAACTCGCACAGGCACACCAACTCGCACAGGCACACCAACTCGCACAGGCACACCAACTCGCACAGGCACACCAACTCGCACAGGCACACCAACTCGCACAGGCACACCAACTCGCACAGGCACACCAACTCGCACAGGCACACCAACTCGCACAGGCACACCAACTCGCACAGGCACACCAACTCGCACAGGCACACCAACTCGCACAGGCACACCAACTCGCACAGGCACACCAACTCACACACACACACCAACTCACACACACACACCAACTCACACACACACACCAACTCACACACACCAACTCACACACACACACACACCAACTCACACACACACACACACACCAACTAACACACACACACACACCCACCAACTCACACACACACACACACACCAACTAACACACACACACACACACACCAACTAACACACACACACACACACCAACTAACACACACACCAACTAACACACACACACCAACTAACACACACCAACTAACACACACCAACTAACACACACCAACTAACACACACACACCAACTAACACACACACACCAACTAACACACACACACCAACTAACACACACACACACACCAACTAACACACACACCAACTAACACACACACACCAACTAACACACACACACCAACTAACCCACACACACCAACTAACACACACACACCAACTAACACACACACACACACACCAACTAACACACACACACACACACCAACTAACACACACACACACACACACCAACTAACACACACACACCAACTAACACACACGCACACCAACTCGCACAGGCACACCAACTCGCACAGGCACACCAACTCGCACAGGCACACCAACTCGCACAGGCACACCAACTCGCACAGGCACACCAACTCGCACAGGCACACCAACTCGCACAGGCACACCAACTCGCACAGGCACACCAACTCGCACAGGCACACCAACTCGCACAGGCACACCAACTCGCACAGGCACACCAACTCGCACAGGCACACCAACTCGCACAGGCACACCAACTCGCACAGGCACACCAACTCGCACAGGCACACCAACTCGCACAGGCACACCAACTCGCACAGGCACACCAACTCGCACAGGCACACCAACTCGCACAGGCACACCAACTCGCACAGGCACACCAACTCGCACAGGCACACCAACTCGCACAGGCACACCAACTCGCACAGGCACACCAACTCGCACAGGCACACCAACTCGCACAGGCACACCAACTCGCACAGGCACACCAACTCGCACAGGCACACCAACTCGCACAGGCACACCAACTCGCACAGGCACACCAACTCGCACAGGCACACCAACTCGCACATGCACACCAACTCGCACACACACACCAACTCGCACACACACACACACCAACTCACACACACACACCAACTCACACACACACACCAACACACACACACACACACCAACTCACACACTCACACACCAACTCACACACTCACACACACACACCAACTCACACACACACACACACCACTCACACACACACCAACCAACTCACACACACACACACCAACTCACACACACACACACCAACTCACTCACACACACACCAAATCACTCACACACACACCAAATCACTCACACACACACCAACTCACACACACACCAACTCACACACTCACACACACACCAACTCACACACTCACTCACACACACACACACACACCAACTCACACACACACACACACACCAACTCACACACACACACACACCAACTCACACACACACACACCAACTCACACACACACACACCAACTCACTCACACACACACCAACTCACTCACACACACACCAAATCACTCACACACACACCAAATCACTCACACACACACCAACTCACTCACACACACACCAACTCACACACTCACACACACACCAACTCACACACTCACACACACACACACACACACACACCAACTCACACACACACACACACACCAACTCACACACACACACACACACCAACTCACACACACACACACCAACTCACACACACACACACCAACTCACACACACACACACCAACTCACTCACACACACACCAACTCACTCACACACACACCAACTCACTCACACACACCAAATCACTCACACACACACCAACTCACTCACACACACACCAACTCACTCACACACACACCAACTCACTCACACACACACCAACTCACTCACACACACACCAACTCACTCACACACACACCAACTCACTCACACACACACACCAACTCACTCACACACACACACCAACTCACTCACACACACACCAACTCACTCACTCACACACACACCAACTCACTCACACACACCAACTCACTCACACACACACACCAACTCACTCACACACACACACCAACTCACTCACACACACACCAACTCACTCACCAACTAACACACACACCAACTAACACACACACCAACTAACACACACACCAACTAACACACACACCAACTAACACACACACCAACTAACACACACACCAACTAACACACACACCAACTAACACACACACCAACTAACACACACACCAACTAACACACACACCAACTAACACACACCAACTAACACACACCAACTAACACACACCAACTAACACACACCAACTAACACACACCAACTAACACACACCAACTAACACACACCAACTAACACACACCAACTAACACACACCAACTAACACACACCAACTAACACACACCAACTAACACACACCAACTAACACACACCAACTAACACACACCAACTAACACACACCAACTAACACACACCAACTAACACAGTGAATACACCACAAAAGATACTCCACTCAGGGTTATTTCAAAATATCTTTCTATACTGTACACACAAGCCAACACGACCTCAAACAATAAATGCCTGAAAGAGAATGAGCAAGATCGACACCGTGTTCACGCTACGTGGGTAAGGGCAGCAAACCGGTTTGTACTAGAGTTGTTTCCCTAATACACTTAATGGTTGTATGCATAACTAGTGGAGCTTTTACACAGCATATAAATATCAAGGCCACACCAGTATATACTGTTTGAACAGCAGCCGCTCGTTGTACAAGACTAAATACTTGCTGAACTTCGATGAGAACATTCATTCATGGTCTGGGTGTTTATATGGCAATGCTGCAGAGTTATTGTTGTAAATCAGCATATGTTGCAGTATCAAAAAATGCTCTCATCTTGACAAATGAGCACAACAGATGTCCTTATAGAGTAAGAAGTCCAGTCAGACTTTACTGATGGCTTTCACTATATTCCCATGAGCGATGCAACGTTTTTCAGCTCCATAAATGAGGTTGCCCCCCACAAGTGTACCCTTCATTGAGTGCCCACTGTGCCTGCATGCTCCTTTAAAAATTCGTTTGGCATTCAAATCCATTTACTCAAGGAACACACCATCCACAAAACTGGAAGTAGTCCATGGAAAACAAATTGCAGAACTGACATTACATCTAGCATCCTCTAGATAAAGGGGGAATCACAGGCTGGAAAATAGTAGTGGGGTTGTTTAAGTAAGATTCCCTTACTCTGCTTTGTAGGGCACCTGTATGTGCTATGGATTGTGCTTTGCGATCACTCGCTTGCGAAGGAACATCACTGTCATATTTTTACTGCATGGCGATGTTCTTTGGAATTGCTTAAAAAGGAGTCCTCATCTGATGAATCGCCACCAATGGTAAAATCGCGTAAAAAATCTGATCCATGATTGTCAACTGCAGATCTCGTCTTGGGATCTGAATTGGCTACAATGATCGAGCTGATCTCAGTTCCTGGCAGCAGATAACCTGCGATAGGCCATGTCTGTTTACTACATAAATTGTTTTTGCCAAATACATTGTGCTATTTCGGGTTCAGGGGTACTCGCAGAAATTGTGGTAAACCATTGAAAAAATAAGCAACTCCTTCCTACTACATCTCTTTCTCTTGGGAGGCTAAGCATCAGGGATATGGGGCACTATTTGGAATCCATCACACAAAGAAGGCAGCTCCACAGACATAATAATAAATTATGGGAGAGGCAGCATTGGAAAAGGGAGCAAATACACCCTCCAAAAAAGTATTCCTTTTGGATGACTGCTATTCAAAAGCAAAGTTTTTTTCAGGAGGGCCACCAAATAACCTCCCAAAAGGATGTCTGCTCAGTGATTGGAATTTTGCAACAATTCAACAGCAGGAGTTATTTTATTTTGGGCACTGTGCGAGTACTACAAATTTCCATGTATCCCATTCCAGGACCTTCACATCCTTTCCATTACATGGGTTGCACAGTGGACATATTGATGACGTCATCCAAACATGATGGAGGTATGTTCACATGTCCTGAATATTATTGGGCCGCAGAACCATTTTTGATCAAACTCTTGCTTAAGCTAAATAAAAAGAAATGAAAGCATATCAATTAATCAATCCGGGCTTTATAAACCACGCTACTCACCCGTTAGGGTCTCAAGGCGCTGGGAGTGGGGGGCAGCTCCGGATCAGTCGAAGAGCCCGGTCTTTAGGTCTTTCCTGAATAGGGCCATGGAGCGTCTGATTCTCACGGGGAGCTTGTTCCAGGTCTTGGCTTCAATGTAGGAGAAAGCTCTCCCGCCTGTTCGGTTTCTGCTGATGCGGGGGACCTCTGCCAGGGCTAGGTCGGCGGAGCGGCGGTTCCACTTGGGTGAGTGGAAGGATAGATTCTCTCCCGTTGAGTTATTTGGATCCAATGTTGTTGAAGGATTTGTAGGCGTGGGTGAGGAGTTTGACGGGGAGCCAGTGGAGGTCTCGTAGGTGTTGGGTCATGTGTTCATGACGCAAATATACCAAGGATGAGCCTGGCTGCGGTGTTCTGGATGGTTTGGAATTTGTGTAGTAAAATATCTGCTAAAATATTGTGATGGGCCTGGAGCAGGAGTCTTTGGGCGAGGGGCACCATCGGTAAGGAGAAACTCTCTCCTATCCAATGGTGGCTCTTTCGGGCTCCGGGATACCTAGTGTGCGAGACTCACCGGTTTTCAGTGGCCGCTTCTTCCTCACGGCTGATTATGTTGACACGCCCTCAGGCATACTGATGTCAGTACTCTGATGTCGGAGTGGCTAGAGACTAATGTGGAATCTTACACATCATCTCCCAGTGGAGAAGTAAAAGGGAAAGCATTGTGTGCGCACCAGAGGCTTCCCTGCACCCAGTGTGAGGAAGTGATCCCCTTTCTCTTTACCACAAAGGTAGTGTGTCGAACCTGGACGCCATGTTTCATCCACAGACTGAGTTAAGAGAAATGTGCGCTTTGCCCCTTGGAGAAGGAAGCAGTTGATACACTGTTGCCACTATTGTGCACGAGGCAGTCTGTCTCATGGTTTCTAGGGCTACGCCCAATGTTTGCCATTTGTAGGCAGGTCGTGAAGTAATTTAATTTCAGAAATAACATTTAAGTAATGTTTTTTCTGTTTTTTTAGAGTCTGCATATTTTCTCACGTTAGCACTTCCTGTTTAAAGTTCTTATTTATGGAACGATATCCTGTTGTATTTTGTGACTGGGCTCAGCTGCCTCGCTGCTTTGCCTTTAATGACAGTCCCCTTGGGCACAAAGGAGAACACTTTATCTCTACGCGCACTATATCTGAAATAACAAATCTGACTTTAATACCACAATAATTTACTTCTCTGTTGTTAACCACTGCACTTGCTGTACTCTCCTATGTTAAAAATCGAAGAGGATAGTAAACACGGGGTTTCGCTGACTTTTCAGTAGAGCAGAATGTACCGCGTTTTTGTATCAGATTAAATGTACCCTAGTTGAGGTCCGAGTAGTAATTTGGATATGGGATATCCTGTTTACATGAAAAATGTGGTAACATTTTATTTATTGAGTATATGGTCTGTTCATAATAGGGTAGGTAGCCCGTGTAATTTGCTGGTTACACACTTGAATTGTATTTTGGGTTTTTTGAAACCAAGACCTTCAAACTAAGAATAAAAAACAATTTAGCATATTTTCAGAAATGGATCAGACCTTTAAGTCTTTAGTGTGTTTAAAGATATTGTCAGATGTGGCTTTTGAGAGCGCTTGAACCAAGGACCGAGCTCATTCTTGAGTAGCACACACCAATACACGACATGGCCACTAACCAGGATACAGTCAGTAGGATTCCTGCAGTGTAACAGTTGCAAAACTAGTAGTTTATGCATCATGGACACAAAGGGGGCATGGTCCTATCTTTTGAGCCTTGTTTGCACGTTGGTGTTACAGAAGGGGCTGCACATGCTTGTGCAACACCTTTGGTACTATGTGTTGATCCTGCACTATGTGTACTAGCGCCGTCTTAAGGGGTACCTCCATACAAGTGAGAAAATACTTTCTTTTCGTGTGTGCCATACTACAGACGTAGGTGAGGAGATGAAGCGACCATCAAGCTGACACACTGAATGTGTGCAGATACTGTGCTGCAATATGTGGAGAACAAGGCAGCAGAAGGAGCACTACTTGCATGCAGTGCACTGTAAGCCTGACAGCTGTAGTACTTCCTGCAGAGAAATAGAGGAACCATACTACTACCTCCTGCACTAGTAGTGCTAAAACAGTGACGGTGTCAGATGTGGCGTCTTCCTCGGGGTCAGCACGGCTACCTTTGATGTCCACCTCCAGGGACCACCAACTCTGAATGCTGATATAGCACCAAGAATTAGAGTTGCCAGGCAGGGGAAGGGGTCGGAAACGGAACAGTGAAGAGGTAGACCTGCAAAGTAAAAGGTTAAACACAACAAATATCATGCGAATTACACCACACCACACTCTCGAGTAATCTTAGAAAGGATTGTAAGCTCTTCATATAATGTCTCTTTGCAGGACATAGTATTCGTGATTATAAGAGTTATGTCATCAGTAGAAGTGATCAATATTCACTTCATACAGGTATCTGACACACTGAGTATTGATACACAGTTCTCTTTTAAATCAAAATATTGCTGCACTCACTCCTAAGCGCAGTGTAAAAATACTTTTAATCCAAGTTGTGCTACAATCAAATAATTAAACCATCAACGTCACGACATTTGACTCGCGTAGAATGTCAGTAATACACTCTATTAATCTCATAGAGCGCTATCACAGAAAGTCGTTAACTCGTGGGGAAATGCGGGATAATGAACTAGGATGAACAAGGCAGCTTCTGAAAATAATCTGGTAATCTGAGCAAAATGCTTAGTCTTACCGTAAAGGCCCGGCCGGCCTTACTTGCATCAGCAGAATACCAAATGGGGAAACTGCGGGTTTACTGGTCACCAGAATCTGCCTTTGCTACAGTGATTAACCCCCCCCGAAAACAATCACCAGATTAATCCGCTGGCGAACCCTCTCCTGAATCTCTCATTGAGCCAGGGAGTGGTTCCGCAGGCCTGGAAGCAGGCAATGGTCATCCCTCTGCTTAAGAAGCCCGGTCTTGATCCGAAGGCCCCAGTCAACTATAGGCCTATTTCTCTGCTGCCGGCTCTCACGAAAATTTTGGAGAAGCATGTTCAGACGGTGCTCTCCAATTTTCTAGAGACACACGAGTTTCTGCACGCCACCCAGTCTGGTTTCCGTCCAAATCTCAGCACAGAGACCGCGCTCCTAGAGGTTTCAGAAACCATTACAGGGGTTCTGGATACCGGGGGCAAAGCCATGCTGGTGATGTTGGACTTGTCGGCGGCTTTCGACACCGTCCCCCATGATGGCCTTCTCGCAAGACTCTATGAGATCGGCCTGCGGGGGACGGTGCTCAGCTGGTTTTCTTCCTTCCTAGCTGGCCGCCGGCAAACGGTCTGGGCCTCCCCAGATTCCGCCGTGATGCCGCCTCTGGGAGTCGGGGTTCCACAGGGCTCTATATTGAGCCCGACCCTTTTTAACATCTTTATGACCCCTTTGGCGGCATTAGCGGAGTCATTCGGGGCCCAGATCGTATCTTATGCAGACGACACCCAGCTCCTCTTCTCTTGTAAGAGAGGAGGAGACTTTGATGGGGAGAGTATCCGGGATTGCCTTGGGGCTGTTTTTAAATGGTTCCAACTGAACAGCCTCAAGTGCAATTCCGATAAGTCCGAGGTACTCTTCTTTGGGTGCGATATGGAGCCAGACTGGCAGGCTTGGTGGCCCATTAATATGTTTCCTCCGTCTTGTTCATCCCAATCCGCTAAGAACTTGGGGGTCAAGATGGACAAGGGGCTGACGTTGAAATCCCAGATCCTTGGTGTGACGGGTACGTGCTTCGGCCTCCTGAAGATGCTGCGGAGGTTTTTACCCCTTTTATCTGAGGAGCATAGGAAGCTGACTGTGCAGGCTCTGATCTGCTCTAGGTTAGATTATTCGAACGTTCTTTACCTGGGCCTACCAGAGTATCTGCTACAGCGGCTCCAAGTCGTGCAGAACGCTGCCGCGAGGGCCATTTTTGGTCTAAACAGACGAGCCAGTGCTGCGGGTTTGCTGCAGACGTTGCACTGGCTTCCCATCCGCAAACGGATTGCTTTTAAGGCATTGACCTTGGCCTATAAGGCCCTCCATGCGGTGGGAGCGAATTACCTCCAAAAGAGACTTGCCTTTTATCACCCGGCTTGTTCTCTGAGGTCAGAGTCTCTGTTCCTGGCGGCTGTCCCGCGAGTGAAGAGAGCACGCCTGGGAGGCCGCTCCTTTGGATTGCTGGCGCCACAGATGTGGAACTCACTGCCGCTCACACTCCGGGGAGCCACCAGTTTACTTGCTTTTAGGAAGGGCCTCAAAACCTGGCTGTTTACCCAGTAGGCCGTCCCGTTGTTTGCTTTCTCTGTGTTCCCTTCTTCTTTTTTTACTGTGTTATGTTATTGTGCTGTAGCTCTCCTTACCTAAAGCGCCGGGACACTCTTTTTGAGTAGCCGTGCGCTATATAAAAATAAATATAACATAACATAACATAACATAACATAACATGCAGGCGTCAGGAAAATGAGTGTGTACCCCAGGGAGGGGCTGCTTTTAAACACCCATCCACACTCAAAATGGCCGCCCTCAGGGACTGCTGGGAAATGTAGCCGAAGCGGTCTGCAAATAAACAAAGGAACATCAAATTGGCACAGTTCTTCATTAAAGAACACCCCCATAAGCGCACCACAGATACCTAATCAGGTCCTCATGGGGACCCATAATGACAGCACAGCCATCAACGTGGCGAGATCGCCACCTCATGAGCTTTCCCAAATGGCAAGCCCCTAACTGAGCACTCCTTAGGGCAAGGGGGTAGAAACTTGTAGATTTCCAGTCCGCCAGACTCTGAGACAGGTGTGGTTGGGGCAAGCCCTAGAACGCGCACCGCTACAACTCAGAAGCTGTACTCTGTACACAAGTTCTAGTACAGTGTGGCAGTGCCAGACTTATTGAAACTGTCAAGTCAGCCATGGTCACTGCATAAAGGTTTAAGAAAGCCTGTAAAAAAACTATACTCCCTGCACTCTACAGGAACAGGGTGATACCGTCAATTACAAAGGAAAAGGGCAGCAGCTATGTACAAGATATTCACTTGAGAAACATTAATTCAAAAAACCCTATATTAAATGTACTCAACCACATAAATGTGGATGGATTATTTGTTGAGGCAAGATAATTTTGTCCTGTACTCTACATAACTGTGCTTAACTAGTTATTTATTTAATATAAATTCAATGGACATTTTGGGTGCAATGGGTGAAAACTTTTATGTTTAAAAAGGTATCTCAACTGCACTGAAAAAAATCCGTTTAAGTTGCTTGTAGAAAAAAAACACATAACCGTTTCTGGAACAGAGCTCTCCGCTTCCTCAGAATGATCTTCTTTTTCAGCACCTGCAAATGACAAAAGCAAAGCGCTAATGTTCCAACAACACTTGAATCAACATCTTTAGCGCTGACCTCCAGTGTCCACCCACTGACTGAACTGCTTGATAGTTACAAAATGTTTGATTTCATTCTGGGGGCCTCTTCACATAGACTATTTCCTCATAGAATTCTGAATGTTTTAAGTTTGTTGTGGACACCTACATTAAGTGATTCTCCTTTTGAATGTTGACATCCGCTTCTACCACTGTTGAATTATTTCCTTGTCCAAACTAGCACCTTTGTTCACCTTGTAAAGCGCTCCATTAATTGGCCAAGCCTGGTCTGTGCTACAAAAAAAAGGAAATAAATAATATCCTGAATATTCACTAGTACACCCACAACAGTGATAGTTCAGGAACAGTTACAGTATATTTTTATCGCTATGTTTTTTTTCTGATAAAGTTCATACGGAAAAGTGTTTCAGTACATTTCAGGCTGTTGTTTTTATTGGTGTAGCCTTCGCCCATTCTATTCTCGCCAAGGCTTTTATGGTTTGAGCTAAAGACCATTTTTCTTCTGTAAAACCCTCTTAATAATGGACTATCTGTGCATATGTTGGCTCGCTGATCTTCAAGCAGTCTTGGAAAAATCCAAGAGCAAGCTATACACTCGTGCATAAGGATATACATCAGAGCGGCGTGACTAAGAATGCCTAAACATTCACCTCTAGCGCCTGAGGATTTTACTACTGATCACTCTAGTATGACACGGGTGGAAAATGAAGGGATCCCTAATAAAACAGAGTAACTTTTTTCAGAATCAGTTACTTTGGAAAGAATGTATGATGGGTGTTCACTAGGCAGTGGTTCGTGAAAGAGGTAACAACAATAATGCATTCAGAGGAGAAACACCACTACAATTTCATGCTTCCTTTTGATGATTAATTTTTTATGTCTTTTTTTACGTTAAGAAGGTTATCAAGCCTCCTTGAGATCATTGATTGTAGGGATCAATCAAAATCCAGAAATCTTTCTGTTCTCTGTCCAGTTCTTTTCTAAACACTGGCAGTTGATGTGGAGGTCAAAGTAAAGTGGTTCCCTTCCTTCAAGACATAACCATGATTGATTTTATCGAAGGGGCCTCATTACCTTTCGAGACAGAATAGCCTACAACATTATTTCGACGAAAATTGGGGGTCGAAGGCCAACAGTTCAATAGAATGGGAAGCCATGAAGGTGGTTATCAGAGGGGTATGCATGAAGACCACTTATGGGGTGAAACCGCAATTGAGTAGAGAGATCACAGCACTAGAAGACCAACTGCAGGGATTAGAAGGTACCATACACACGACGCCTACACACATGAACGAATGGACCCGGGCCCATGGTGAACCGCTTGAAGCCTGGGCTAGAATTGAAAAATGTATGTACACTGCATACAGGCAAAGGCTGCATATGGAGGGAGATATGTCAGGGTCACTTCTTGCACGATTATTCAGAACAGAGAGGGAACATACACCAATTTTGCAACCCCAAAATAGCAATGGGGTCACACTGCAGACACATGGAGCGATCCTGAAAGAATTTGTAACTCACTTAGGGACAAGGCAAGTAGGAAAAAGTCGCAAAGTGTTTGGATATAATTCTGTTTATTTATTTGATGATTATAGCCAATCTCAAAAGATGGAATTCTCGCATCTATCAAAAAAAGGAAACCGGAGAAATATCCCGGGGGGATGGGCTCCCAGCGGAGTTCTATCAAAAATGTGCCCCCGCTGCTGGCCGACCGCCTGCTGGATATGTTTAATGAAGTCCTAGTCCATAAAGTGTTACCGAAAACTATGCTGGAGGGGGTAGTGTCTATGATCCCCAAGCCAGACAAAGACCCCCTCTCCCCGAGCTTGTATAGGCCGATTTCCCTATTAAATATAGATTCCAAATTACTAAGTGGAATTCTGGCAGCACAATTGTTGCCTTACATGCCCCAGCTGATCCACCCGGACCAGGCTGGGTTTATTCCTAAACTAAATACCACACATAATCTGCGTAGGATGGCACATGTGTGGCATGCACCAAGTTTAGAAAAAGAGAGCCTGGGCCCTGGTTCTGCTGAACATACAGCAGGCTTTCGATTCAGTAGAATGGAATTATATCTGGACGGTGCTTGAGAGGTTGGGATTGGGAAGACAATACATAAAATGGATGGAAATATTATACACTAGGCCGGCAGCAAGAATACTCCTTCGAGACCAGGTATTGGAAAGCTTCATATTACGGAAAGGTACACGGCAGGGGTGCCCCCTATCTCTGCTCCTATTTGCCATTGCGATGGAGCCTTTAGCGATTACCCTGAGAAACAAAATAGAGGGCTGGCGAATTCGATTTGGGGGCATGAACCATGTGGTATCTATGTATGCCGACGACACGCTGATGTACCTGCACCACACCGAAGAAGCAGTACCGGCGTTTATTACAGAACTGGAGGGATTTGGAGAGCTGTCCAGCCTGCGCCTTAAACCGGGGAAATCAAAACTGTTCCCCATGGGAAATCTGGTGGGAAAAAGTGATGCTGAGCTACCAAGAGTGGGGATGAAATGGGTACGAGACGAGGTGAGGTATTTGGGGATTAGACTACGCACACACACTGCTTATCTAGATAGTAATATAGGAAAGAGAGCGGAGGGCATTAAAAGATCGGTCGCGTTTTGGAAAGAACTCCCACTGTCACTGATGGGCAGAGTCAAAAGATCTGGGTTTAATCCATCACCGTTCTTTAGCCCACTCTGCCACCCCAGTTCAGACATGGCTATATGCAAATCAGTCTGACCCTGTGCCTCATGGGAACAGTCCAGCCCGAACTGCCAAGCCATGCCTTACCTGGACCAGAAACAAGCTTCCCATGAGGCAAAGGGTCAGACTGATTTGCATATAGCCATGTCTGAAATGGGGTGGCTGAGTGGGCTAAAGAATGGTGATGGATTAAACCCAGATCAGTTGACTGGGGGTGAGTGTTTGATTTGCTCAAACGCTCCGTCCATCATCCCCTTTTGTATCGCTTTGTTCGCCCTAAGTGTGGCGGGATATGCTCAGACGTGAGTCCCTTGCTCACTTGGCCACTGGATTCAAGATAGCCTGGCGGATGAGGATTATGAATCCGAAACCGGTCCCAGGATGCTTGTTTCCGGTCCATGGAAGACATGGCTTGGCAGTTCGGGCTGGACTTTTCCCATGAGGCAAAGGGTCAGACTGATTTGCATATAGCCATGTCTGAAATGGGGTGGCTGAGTGGGCTAAAGAATGGTGATGGATTAAACCCAGATCAGTTGACTGGGGGTGAGTGTTTGATTTGTTCAAACGCTCCGTCCATCATCCCCTTTTGTATCGCTCAGTACAGATGTCGGCACCCAATATCTGTCAATGTGTCTTTATCAAGAGACTGATGTTTTTCTCCCCTTGCTGAGAGAGCAAATCGTGGACTGCTCAAACGTCCAGGTGGGATTGAGGAAACTACGAGCTTTGGTGTCATTGAGTGAACATACTTGGCAATCCAAGAGGAAGGTGATGTATTCCCCATCTGTTGTCAAGAGCAGCACACTAAAAATCCAACAAAAACAGTGAAGGACTCATCTAGTAGCATTGCAAGTGTGCTGGCCCCCACCCTAATCAGATGATTGCAGTTTTTTTCATAGCCAAGGATGGCAGGTTGGCATTTGACAATGTACCATATGATACCAATGAGGGGTTCCCCAGATCTTTTCCTCTCACTCACTCCTTTCAGTTTGGTTGATGGGTGGGTCTCTCCTTTGCGCTTCGAGTCTGAAACAAACATGAGAGGAAGTCTTCAGAGAAATACATGAAATTCACTCGGTCTGGAAAGGATTTCAATAAGATGGCTGGAAAGGCTGATCACGTTCCCTTACACCTATAAAGGAACAGCTTTCCAACTCCAAAGATTTGTGTTATTTGTGGTCTCAAAGAAAGTGTGCATTAGGAAACAAAACGTTCACAGTCAGATTGATTCACGAAAATGTGTTTGTTTCCGCCTCTTGAGAGGTAGGCCGTCACAGCCAGCATGCATCAACTGCCAACCTTGAAAGCCCCATAAGGAGTCCAGCCCTAGAAGGCTCATCAGTAGTCTTCCTTCCAAGCAGACAGCCCCAGCACACATCTAATATTGTATTTTCTCCTTCCTGGTTGTTTATTGGACTACATACATGTTTGTTGTGATCGTGCAGAGCATGGAATGGGTTTCACCCTCTCTCGGAAAGTGATCTGTCTTGTCCTACCCACTCATCCCAGCATCTCACAAGTATTTGCTGAGAAACACCCCCTTTCTCTAAAGTCAATAACTGTGTGGAGAAAGTGCGAACTGTCCTGGAGGACCTCCACCAGACCGATGCATCCTAGGGAAAATTCAGCTTTCTCACCCGTCACTAGGCCAATTACCCCTCCTCCCTCCCTCACCTACACACACAACCCCGCGCCTGCTCCCCCTTTCCCACGAGGACAGCGAGAGATGGAACACCTGTTCCCTATACAGTTTATCCGGGTGGCACACAACCACCGACTGCTTTGAATAATTCCTCTCTGACTTATCAAGCTTTTTAATAACGTTAAGTCGGTCCCTGTGTGTGCCTTGGAAGCAAAAAATACGAGCCTGTGCCCTGGCATCGGACTCCTATATTTATCCTAAATCATGCAGAAGAAACTAGATGTCCAGGGAGCTTTGCAGATTGGCACAGCTCAGACCACATGGCCATGGACGCATCCTTTTACTTAGCAAATATTTAAGTTAATATTTTTCGCCCTGCTCGCCCCGTCTCTATCCCTCAAACCCCCCGCAGCAGATGCCAGCAATTTCTTCAGCGTTTGTCAATAATCTTTTATGCTGCTTGATTATATTTGCTACTTCGTAGTCCGCTCACTTCTTTGCGGTGGTTTGTGGTTGAAAGATAACCCATTTGCATTTTTAAATGAGCGTGCCTCAAAAGTTACAGCAGCTCACAGATGCTTCGCTTGGGTTACGATTTTAACAGGTGGGTCCATCACGTGCCTTTCTTTTTTTTTTTTTTTGTTTCCCAGGGACATTTGCAACTTTTAAATTAGCATATAAATAGAAACATTTCTATATGTGTCATGTTTATATAAACTGAGGCAGAAGAATATTATTCATACTGACAAGCATTTTAAACATGGTGTAATTTATAGAGAAAGGGTCTCTTGGCTGCGAGTTGACAGTGAGCGATGCAAGCTGCTCACTTGTCTCGTCAGAATAGCAATGGCACAGGAATGTAACACAGAAACTGTTTCTTTTCCCAGTTCTTCATATTTTTGAGGTGCCAGTCAAGGAAAATGCACAGCGGGTGCGAGAATCACTGTCTAAAGCAAGATGTGATCTCGGAGTACAGATTATGAATATGTTTTATCTCTGCTTCTTTCTCTATCAAAAATGCTAATCTGATCTAGTTGGAAATTCTTTGCCAGACCTGTCACAGGCATCTGAAGGTGTAAGCTCTGGTATGGATTGGTGTACCTCAAAGTGGATCTCAACAAGCACTGGTTCTCAACTCAACATAGGTTCTGCACCACACGGACGGGCACATCTTGGCCATGCATCATGAACCAGGGGCTTAACATGTTGCATTCAACCTAAAGTCTAAAAACTAATTTGGGGTCCCTCGCGAGTTTCTGCTCAAGGGCCCCATCATGTTGTGGTACACCAGTGTTCCAAGATTGAGCAGCACTGGAGTGTGCTGCCAGAGAAGTTTAGAAACAAAGAGGTGATGTAGGGAAGCACCTTTTCTGCCAGCATAATGGAAGTTGCACAGGGCAAGGGTAGGTGAGGATTTATAACCCCCTCAGTAGGACTTCACTGTCTACATGGCTACTTCACTTCAGTGTTGTTACTTGATTTGCACCATTCATGCCAACCTGCTTCCTTTGTCTGTAAACCATATAAGAAAAACTGCTCTCTGTCTCTTACCCTTCAGCACAAAGAAGATCTGAAGTAAGTAATGAAGTTGATGTTGGAGACTACAGTAACAAAAAAAGAGAAATACGGTTTATTCAAGTATTTAACAAGCCTGCTGGTCTGTTTATCACTTTCTAATTTCAACTTTAAGCTGTTTTGATTTAAAGGGCTTTTTTAAAAAACTATCCCAGCGTGTGTATCCTTGTGTTGGAATGATAAGAGACACCAAGTATTTATACTACAAGAAGGATTAGATCCCCCAAAAGAAAGAGCCAGGTTACGATCTCCTTTATGATAAGTATCAGAGACCGCATACAAGGAAGAAGTTGCATTTCCAAAATGTGCCTTAGTCCCATAAAACTATTTCCAATCAATTTGGATATGAATCGATAAGCGAATATTGAACTGAGGCATTATGGAATATCTAAGTGCTGTAGAAAGGCAGTAGCGAGTGAACTTGTGGCGTAGGAACACTTGACCCATGCTGGGAATGACATTGTGGCTGCTCCACAATGCACCACCTGCTGCACACCATACCCTTTCTTCCACCCTCCTTTGCTACACTTTGTGTGAAGCTAGGGCTTTTCACAATGCATATGAGTTCAGCGATGTAAAATTGATGTCCCCAACCACTCTCTGAAAATTGTTCCATCATCACTGTTTTTCAGGTGCTGAAATATGTCCCTAACTCCAGTTAAAAAAAAAAAAAAACCTATGCAAGTATTCCCAAGCAAAACTCTGGGTGAACCTTTCAGTATTTTTCTGTCTTTTTTTTTTTTACTTTACAAGACCATGCCAACAGAGATTGTTCTCAATACACATGATCATAGATTCAAGCAAGCCGGGCTGAAGACGGCTGGAATGCCAGAAACCGGTCCTCGGAAGCTTGTTTCCGGTCCAGGGAAGGCATGGCTTGGCAGTTCGGGCTGGACTGTTCCCATGAGGCACAGGGTCAGACTGATTTGCATATAGCCATGTCTGAACTGGGGTGGCAGAGTGGGCTAAAGAACGGTGATGGATCAAACCCAGATCTTTTGACTGGGTGTGAGTGTTTGATTGATTCAGATGCTCCGTCCATTACCACCCCCTTTTGTACCACTTTTGGCCGCCATAAGTGTGGCAGGGTATGCTCAGACGCGAGTCCCTTGCTCACTTTGCCACTGGATTCAAGCAAGCCGGGCTGAAGACGGCTGGAATGCCAGAAACCGGTCCCCGGAAGCTTGTTTCCTGCCCAGGGAAGACATGGCTTGGCAGTTCGGGCTGGACTGTTCCCATGAGGCACAGGGTCAGACTGATTTGCATATAGCCATGTCTGAACTGGGGTGGCAGAGTGGGCTAAAGAACGGTGATGGATTAAACCCAGATCTTTTGACTGGGCGTGAGTGTTTGATTGATTCAGATGCTCCATCCATCACCACCCCCTTTTGTACCGGGAATGACATTGTGGCTGCTCCACAATGCACCACCTGCTGCACATCATACCCTTTCCTCCACCCTCCTTGGCTACACTTTGTGTGAAGCTAGGGCTTTTCCCCAATGTATATATGTTCAGCGATGTAAAATTGATGTCCCCACCCACTCTCTGAAAATTGTTACATCATCACTGTTTTTCAGGTGCTGAAATATGTCCCTAACTCCAGTTTAAAAAAAAAAAAAAAACCTATGCAAGTATTCCCAAGCAAAACTCTGGGTGAACCTTTCAGTATTTTTGTGCCTTTTTTTTTTTTTTACTTTACAAGACCATGCCAACAGAGATTGTTCTCAATACACATGATCATACATATATAATTATTCCACTTGTGTATGACTTCCACACATCAATTGAGAAATATGGCTGGGGCCCTAATGGTCAGAGCTGCCAACTTTGGATCTGGGGAACAAGGTATGTGTCCCGGCATTGGCTGTGGGAAGATCACTTAATCTCCCTGTAGGAAAGTAGGATCTGTTTTCATGGTTACCCCCACTTTTTGCTAGGTGGCGATATGTATTTGACTAGTCAGGCTGGGATCCTGCTTATCTGGACCCCAATCACTGTGCTTCCTGCCTAAATTGGCCATGGTAAGGACTATTGTATATCCACAATTGGCTACTGGTGTACCCTTGTAAGTCCCTAGTATATGGTACTAAGGTACCCAGGGCAAAGATAAACAATACATGCTGCAGCCCATGGGAGCCCTCTTAAACTGTGCCTACAGGCCTGCCATTGCAGCATGTGTAAGTTGGTGCTTGCACCTCTCACCAGAAATGTTTCCTTATATTTGAGGTCACTACACTTAAACCCTATCAGTCACCCCTTTGGCAGGCTCTTGAGGCCTGCGCGCAGGGTGCTTGGCTATGAGTGTGAGGTTGCCCCTGCATGAGCAGGACACCCCCACAAATCCATGGAGTTGATTCTCCAGGCTTTGTAAGTGCAATCAGCCATTTTAATACATATAGTGGACATCAGTCATTACGAGATGTCTAACTATATATTAGCTTCACCGAACCTGGTCATGTTTGGTATCAAACATGTTAGAATCATACCACAACACCGATTCCAGTGTTGGAAGTATGATCCCATGGAGGGGGGCTTTCTTGGGGTAACTCCCTGTACTCCCTGCAACAGCCTTCCAGGGTCTGATTGCAAGCTAGTGCTGCTGCCGACCACAGACATGATTCTGCTCTTCTGTTGCTGAGCCAAGCTTAAGCAGGGGAATGTAGAACAATGGGTTTCCTGTCGCAGGGAGGTGTGACCACCTCCCAGACAGGACTTAGTGTATTGGGCTTGGTTGGAGGCATTTCCCAGCTTTGAAGGGAACATTTGGTGCCCCCCTTGCATACTCCAGTTTTGAACCAGTTCAGGGGGGCCCTTGGCTCCCGCTCTGGCGTGAAACTGGACAAAGGACATGAGAGTATTCTCCTCTCTGTCCAACCCCTCCTCTGGGAGGGACCCTTTAGTTGTTCCAATCCTTCCCTTAGTGTACTTAAGAACTTACCTGTGGCTGGGTGCTCAGATTCTTCATGGGACTCAAGACTGAAACCACGTCACTCTTCGACCATTTGGACACTTGGACTTCGCTGGACTTAGCCTGGAACCGAGACTTCATCAAGGAAGACTCCTGCTTCTCCTGGTCTGCCTGTCCTGCAAGTCTTCTGTGTCTGTGCTTTTTCCAGGATCTTCAACAGACCTGTGGGCATCAAGGACACCTGAAGTAATCTCCCTTGGGAAAAGGAGTCGTTCCCCTGCATATGCAGGCAACACAACAAAGCTGACCGGTCTACTGCTCCTGACGCCCACGGACTTCGAAAGTCTCAGCAACACAGATGGTGGTTATACAAGTCATTTGAGGCCTGACATGTCCTCTCTGTAATTTTGATGCCGGTATCCCTTGTTGGGACTGCCGGCACCTAGCTGCTGTGCACTGCGTCAACTTGCCATTGCCAAGGCTTGTTGGCTCTGCACTCCAGAGATCTTCGGGCTACAAGAAGCTTCATCCTCCAGCATCTTTTCTTGCCTAGTACAGCGTCCTCTACGCATCGTCGGCACCATAGGCCTTCCTTCTTGGTGAGCTGCTTGAGGTCTTCTGGCGACTACAGTGCCTCTGGGATGTGGGTCCTCTTGAGGGTATTTTGCTCTAGCGGGCTTCCCTGCTAGCTCAGGGCCTTCTCTGACTCTCCTGCTTGTGATGAATACCTTGGAGCTTGCTGGTTCCAACGTTGCTCCTTCTTTGTTCTCCACGCCAGTTGAAGCTGCCAAGGCTTGATGGTGTTCCCGCTGGCGCCAACTCTCTGGCCACTGATATCCGACGTGGAACAGCTTGCGAGTGTCTTCCTCAGCGTTGCCTGGTCCTCACAGCTATAGAGACATGGTCACTGTCAACACTTCTGAACCTTCCTTCATTGGTGGGTGTTGCTCTTCCATGCCACCTGGTTACCTCTGAGTGGCATAGACTCTGTCCCCTCTGCTTACAGGTTCTCATCTTTAAGAATCTACCCTTGGAGTCCACCGGACTATTGCATAGTCTTTTCCAGTGGCATCTTTCCTGTAGTCCTCCATTGTGGTCTACAGTGGTTTACAGTGTCACTTTGCACATATGCACCCGGCTTACATGGTGTAGGTATCCTGGTTCCTGGGGTATTCACAAGTGGCCTGAACTCTCCAACCTTCTGTCTTCCACAGGGTTTCATCAGGGTCCGCTGGGAAGGGTCATCCTTCTCCAAAACTGCAACACAACTTTCCTGTTTATTTCTATTGGACACACAACTATGTTTCCACTCTGCACACAGCCTCTGTGGAGCTCCTGGGTACTTACCTCTAGTGGTTCCTTGTGTCCCCAGATCCTCTGAGTCTCCTGGTCCAAGTCCTGACTTCGGTCACAGTATGCATTTTACTTTCTTAGTATATGGTTTGGTCTCCCCTTGGGGCCCACGTTATATTGTGCTTACTTACCCCATTGCAATTGAAATATTATCGTATGTGTGCGTTGATATCTCCAGGTAGGAAAATACTAATGTGTTTGTGTGTTTTGCAATGACTAGACATATTCTTCTATATACAGTGTGTGGTTCTTTTTCGTTTAATATACACTACTTGATTAAACTGGTAAAGCAAGCTGCTTAACACTACTTCAAGAAAAACCTGAAGGATGCTCTCCACAGCTACCACTTTGAGAGCTTTCAACGGTTATCAAAGACAACTAAAATCACTGCCTGGACTAATCCAAGGTGCATCACTTAAATAAGTCTGCACCATATACTAAGCCACCCTCCTGCACTCCCATTCTTAATATAAAATGAATCTGACCTTATGTAATGTAATCTGGCACACATCTAAAGTGCTCCAAAGCCCTTGTACCGTGCTCGTGTTATATAAAAGTGATAGTGATATGTGTATATTTATGTTTGTGTGTGTGTGTCTGTGTATACATATATATATGCCTTTACACTTTCCCTCGTGCAGCCCCACCCGCCACCAAACCAAAGGTTCCATCGTCGCAAGGACCCCATGAGAGTAGGTCCTATCACATCCAACTTTTCCTTCACAACAAAGGGTGACGACGACGTGTGTGGTTTCCAGAATTTTTATTTTTCGGCCACTATCAAACGCGTTTTAACTGCACAGCAGTCTTGCTCCGTTTGATGGTGGCCGAAAAATAAAAATTCTGGAAACCACACACGTCGTCGTCACCCTTTGTTGTGAAGGAAAAGTTGGATATATGGATATATGGATATATATATATATATTCAATATTCCTTCAGACACCCCCACGCAGAAGAGCATTTTCAAATGTGTTCATCACTGGTATCAACACCAAGATTTTCAGAAGCTTTGTGATTCTGAAAAGTGTTGCAGCTCCAGTGCAGTTCACCATCTGCCACTTTTATGGACAGATCACGATCTTGGCTACAGACCGATCAAGACATATCTAATTGTGCGGTCAAGGTCGCAACATTTATAAATAATTGTAGGAGAGGAAGCTAAAAATTGTAATGAGTGTTTTATTTGGATACTTCACATCATTTTAAAAGCATGTCTACCATTAGATTTAAAAAATTGCACCTGCCTCATATCCACAGAGCTAGGTGGGTCGCATAAGTTTGTTCTACAAATTGGATGTGGTTGAGAGACACTGCTTTGGATGGTTATTGATCATCCATGTGTTCATAGCATGAAGGCAGTTCTGATTTGTAGGGGTCTTCCAGGCCATCCATTTTTATACTGTTTTGGGTGAGAAAAATAGGCACATTTTCAAAATAGATTCTAAGCTGATATTTTAGAAGTCAGTTAGGCAGCGCTGGAAAGACTTATTACAAATCTTACTTTTTGTACCAAAGTCGCTGTTACGTATTACCCATGTAGAATCATTCCACATTGAAAAGCATTTTCAACTGCCAAACTAACATACTCAGTGCCTGTGATCTTGCATTTGGTGGCCACAAATATAATCGTGCAATGATGTCTCTAATTCAAACTGATAATATTAGTAGCTCCGGATGAGTTTCCTTGAACATAAGTAGCTCTTATTTCAGAAAAGGTTGGAGACCCCTGGTTTAGCTCTTACCATAGGGGTGAGTTATATGTGTTAAGAAGGAAGGCAGAGGCTTGGCAAAAGGTTTATTGTGCCTGGTCGAATTAGCAGTTTAAATCTGCACACAGGCTGCAATGTCGGCCTAAGAAATGTTTGAAAGGCTACTTAACTGGGTGGAACAATTACTGCTGCAGGCCAAAAAGCAGAATTCAAATTACAGGCCCTGTGTACATGATGGGCCACTTTACAAGGGACATGAGAGTAAATTAAATATGCCAATTGGTTGTAAGTCCTGAAGGTACCAAAAACGAGTTCAGCAAAGATCAGAGGAGTAAGCCAAAACATTGCGGTGGTGGAAGACCACCCTAAGGCTGACGGATCTAACAGATGAGAGCCAGGCCTCCTTCAATTTTGTCAGCACGATTTTTGTTGCTGATGCGAAAATCTGGTGAGATGGCTTTGTGGCATGTGGCTGCAATCTTCATTGAGTCATGTTTCCATAATAAGAGTGTGATCTGTTATGGTTTCTGAGCGTACCTGTGAGCACAAACAGTAATGAGTAGAGAAAAGAGGGCAGGAAATATGCATGATCCTATCCACAACCTAGAACCAGGACCTGAATCCACGTTTTCTGGATGAGGAAGCCTCACCCCACAGTATGTGTCAGGCTTCATCATTGTAAGACAGTGGTCGAAGTGGGGAAAAAAAAGTAGGGGAACTGTGGGTGGAGAATCAGGGGGCGGGAATAACCGAAGATTGAATCAGTGGGCGGAGTCAGGCGTGTGGCTAGAAATAGCAAAACATACCAATTTTTTGTACGTTTAGCATTTCACTGACCAGTTACAGCTTATAACGTTATTTAATTAAAACAATGGATAAACATGTTTGAGGTTTAATTCAGGAAAAATCAAACACTCAAAGGGAATAAAGGTTTATGTAAAGCGTGTGAAATATAAGCAGGAACAACATGTTACCTTAATGCTTTTAATCATTGTTCAGAAATCCATGAGTATTTTTGACTCAAGCATTAAGGACATGATTACAGGGCTCCACCTGTACACAGGTGTTAAGCAGGGCTCAGAAGAGAAAGAGACTCTTCAGGAGAATCGAGACTCACGGAAACCCACAAAGGCTCCTTCATATTCATGTCAGCCAGCTAGCTGCTCAATCATAATATAGCAAAAAGAACAACTGGTGGACAGAATGCAGAACAATGTCATACATTCACCCCGGTACAGTGATCTGGGCCTAAATCCATTGTTTCTTTGCTCACCATCCCATTCCAGTTTGGACCCAGCCATATGCAAATCATTCTTGCTCCTGCACCCAATGGGAACAGTCCAGCCCGAACTGCCAGGCCAGGTCCTCCCTGGACTGGAAACAAGCATCCTAGGACCTGTTTCTGGCGTTCAGCCCTCATCAGCCAGGATAGCTTGATTCCAGTGGCATGGATAGCACGGGACTCATGTCTGAGCATATCTGTCCCACTCGGGTGACAAATGCAAAAAAGAACAATTGATGGACAGAATGCAGAACAATATCATACATTCATCCCAGTTCAGAGATCTGGGTTTAAATCCATCGTTTTTTGCTCACCATGCCATTCCAGTTTGGACCCAGCCATATGCAAATCAGTCTAGATTCTGCGCCCAATGGGAACAGTCCAGCCCGAACTGCCAGGCCATATGTATTCAAGTGTCCTTTCATTCGGGAAGTGAACACAAAGCAGTGCCCACTGAACTATACACATAACATATTGCTCTTTGATATGCATGGTACATGTTCTTTGCAGCAGGCACTCTGCACTACCGTAGATGAGTAAAACAGCCACTAGACAAAACATGCTCCCATCTCTCTCCAGCAGGTACAGTGATCACCAAAGTTATCTTGGCACTTGTATTATTGACCGAAACCTGCTGAATATACAAAGAACTTTGCAGTGTTTTTAAAACTCCTGCACTTATACAAAACCGGTCCCCCCAAACTAAACTGGCCCCCTACCCTTCAAGTCGCCCTGGGAAATGCCTGTTCCTGCCCTTTCACTGCTCCTGTCCAGTCAGTACTCCTGCTCGATCAACACTCCTGCTTCATCAATTCCCCTGCCCCCTCCTTTCTCCTGTCCCCCTCCTTTCTCCTGTCCCCCTCCCTTCTCCTGTCCCCGTCACCGCTCCTGCCCGCGTCACCGCTCCTGCCCGCGTCACCGCTCCTGCCCGCGTCACCGCTCCTGCCCGCGTCACCGCTCCTGCCCCCGTCACCGCTCCTGCCCCCGTCACCGCTCCTGCCCCCGTCACCGCTCCTGCCCGCGTCACCGCTCCTGCCCGCGTCACCGCTCCTGCCCGCGTCACCGCTCCTGCCCCCGTCACCGCTCCTGCCCCCGTCACCGCTCCTGCCCCCGTCACCGCTCCTGCCCCCGTCACCGCTCCTGCCCCCGTCACCGCTCCTGCCCCCTCACCGCTCCTGCCCCCTCACCGCTCCTGCCCCCTCACCGCTCCTGCCCCCTCACCGCTCCTGCCCCCGTCACCTCTCCTGCCCCCGTCACTTCTCCTGCCCCCGTCACTTCTCCTGCCCCCGTCACTTCTCCTGCCCCCGTCACTTCTCCTGCCCCCGTCACTTCTCCTGCCCCCGTCACTTCTCCTGCCCCCGTCACTTCTCCTGCCCCCGTCACTTCTCCTGCCCCGTCACTTCTCCTGCCCCCGTCACTTCTCCTGCCTCCGTCACTTCTCCTGCCTCCGTCACTTCTCCTGCCTCCGTCACTTCTCCTGCCTCCGTCACTTCTCCTGCCTCCGTCACTTCTCCTGCCTCCGTCACTTCTCCTGCCTCCGTCACTTCTCCTGCCCCGTCACTTCTCCTGCCCCGTCACTTCTCCTTCTCCTGTCCCGTCACTTCTCCTTCTCCTGCCCCCGTCACTTCTCCTTCTCCTGCCCCCGTCACTTCTCCTGCCTCCGTCACTTCTCCTGCCCCGTCACTTCTCCTTCTCCTGTCCCGTCACTTCTCCTTCTCCTGCCCCCGTCACTTCTCCTTCTCCTGCCCCCGTCACTTCTCCTGCCCCCGTCACTTCTCCTGCCCCCGTCACTTCTCCTGCCCCCGTCACTTCTCCTGCCCCCGTCACTTCTCCTGCCCCCGTCACTTCTCCTGCCCCCGTCACTTCTCCTGCCCCCGTCACTTCTCCTGCCCCCGTCACTTCTCCTGCCCCCGTCACTTCTCCTGCCCCCGTCACTTCTCCTGCCCCCGTCACTTCTCCTGCCCCCGTCACTTCTCCTGCCCCCGTCACTTCTCCTGCCCCCGTCACTTCTCCTGCCCCCGTCACTTCTCCTGCCCCCGTCACTTCTCCTGCCCCCGTCACTTCTCCTGCCCCCGTCACTTCTCCTGCCCCCGTCACTTCTCCTGCCCCCGTCACTTCTCCTGCCCCCGTCACTTCTCCTGCCCCCGTCACTTCTCCTGCCCCCGTCACTTCTCCTGCCCCCGTCACTTCTCCTGCCTCCGTCACTTCTCCTGCCTCCGTCACTTCTCCTGCCTCCGTCACTTCTCCTGCCTCCGTCACTTCTCCTGCCTCCGTCACTTCTCCTGCCCCGTCACTTCTCCTGCCCCGTCACTTCTCCTTCTCCTGTCCCGTCACTTCTCCTTCTCCTGCCCCCGTCACTTCTCCTTCTCCTGCCCCCGTCACTTCTCCTGCCTCCGTCACTTCTCCTGCCCCGTCACTTCTCCTTCTCCTGTCCCGTCACTTCTCCTTCTCCTGCCCCCGTCACTTCTCCTTCTCCTGCCCCCGTCACTTCTCCTGCCCCCGTCACTTCTCCTGCCCCCGTCACTTCTCCTGTCCCCGTCACTTCTCCTGTCCCCGTCACTTCTCCTGCCCCCGTCACTTCTCCTGCCCCCGTCACTTCTCCTGCCCCCGTCACTTCTCCTGCCCCCGTCACTTCTCCTGCCCCCGTCACTTCTCCTGCCCCCGTCACTTCTCCTGCCCCCGTCACTTCTCCTGCCCCCGTCACTTCTCCTGCCCCCGTCACTTCTCCTGCCCCCGTCACTTCTCCTGCCCCCGTCACTTCTCCTGCCCCCGTCACTTCTCCTGCCCCCGTCACTTCTCCTGCCCCCGTCACTTCTCCTGCCCCCGTCACTTCTCCTGCCCCCGTCACTTCTCCTGCCCCCGTCACTTCTCCTGCCCCCGTCACTTCTCCTGCCCCCGTCACTTCTCCTGCCCCCGTCACTTCTCCTGCCCCCGTCACTTCTCCTGCCCCCGTCACTTCTCCTGCCCCCGTCACTTCACTGCTCCTTCTCCTGTCCCCGTCACTTCCCCTGACCCCGTCACTGCTCCTGACCCCGTCACTGCTCCTGCCCTGTCACTGCTCCTGCCCGGTCAGCACTTGTTCTACACTCTCCGGCGTCATCTGCGCTCTGCCGGTAAACACCTGGTTTCTATATCACGCGTGCAGAGGGCCCGTGCTGGTGCTCGCTCGTTTAGCGCACTGGCTTCCAAGCTCTGGAATGACCTTCCGTCTCATATACGGAGCACGGATAATTATTTGACCTTCCGGAGAGCGATAAAAAACCATTTGTTCTCGCAGTAGGCTTTCCTTTTCTACTCTTTTGTCATCTCTGCCCCCTTGTTTCTCGTATCTGTGTGGGATTCTTTTGCAGTATTTTTTGTTATTGTTGCTCAGCGCCGGGACGACCCGTTGCTGGGGCAGCTGTGCGCTTTACAAACTATCTTAACATAACATATTGAATGGAAGGAAGGGTGAAAGGATGATGAGAGGATAGATGGAGGTGTGGGTAAGAGGATGAGTGAATGGATAGGTGGATGGGAAGGTGAAAGGATGGCAAAGTAAAAGGATTGATAGATGAGTGGGTAAAAAGACGAATGAATGGATGGCAGTGGAAGAATGTATGATGGATGGATGGATGGCAGAGTGAATGGATGGGTTGCAGAGTTGGTGAACGTTTGGGATAGGAATAGATTGAATGATGAATAAATGAATTAATGGATGACTGAATGTAAAGGTGAGATAGTGGGTGAATTGATAGATGGATATATGCTTGGATGAAAGAGACCAGGGAGCTCTTCGAGTGGAGGATGGGCACATTTGCTTATTTTGCTTGGTGTGCATCAGAGGTTTACTGCAAAATGGGGGGCATTCTAATTTTCTGACTACTCCCTTGGTTGGATGGAGCAGTGAAGGCCGCTCTTTTAGGGAGTGCAAAGCACACTCTCGTCACGTGCTGCTTGCCATTATAAGTGTAGTTCAAAGTGCGGGGCATTTTGATTTTCTGGCTTCTCCCCTGAGCAGAGCCTCACACCTTAAAGGCCACAGGATCGCAGAGGAGGGCTTAAGATCACGTTGTCCTCCAGTTAAAGGGGTCTGGCAGTTTAAAGGAAAACCCCGTTCTCTTTATCAAGACCTGTATTTCGAACAATACCCAACAATAGGCATCCCACTATGTTCCCTTGTTCGATTACGTCTGCTGGGTGTTGAGACTAATGTAATATTCGCCAGATTTCCCCTTTAATACTTCACGTAGCGAGCAGCAAATCACACACTTATAAAAACACAGCTTAGAGCACTCAGCAAAACAAATATTCCATAAAACGCATTAGAAGAAGCAAGCACCCTCGGGCACGCCTTTGACACCCACAAGTGTTTTTACAAGTATACTGTCTATAAAAAATAGCTTGATCGAATGTAATGCTTTTGCTCGCCTCCTCCGCGTCGTCGACGTCAGGGTTGTGTTTTCCAAACAGCAGATTACACTGCCCACAGCGCACCTCTCACGATAGCCCCGCCGAAGCGAGATTGTTTTAAAGTATTGACTAAACATTTGCGGACCCATCTCGTATATTTGTTGCACAACGAGCCATGGCCTGCACCCTGATACCAGAGACACCTCATGCAGATCTCACTGGCATATGCTAACTGCAGGCAGCGTGCGGGCGCATTGTCATTGGAAAGGTGATAAGCATCCTCAATCGGAATGACAATGGGCCTGCCCTCAGCCTGTGCGAGCTCAGGGAGGGGCTGCTGCAGCCTCTGGAGTTCAACCAAGAAGTGCGAGCAGCCCCTGGAAGATGAAATAAAAGTTCTCGTTTTAAGTAGGACTATTCTTGCCGTCCCGGGATGCATTTTTGAAAGTAAGAAGTAGGGGAACGGACTGAAATAATTTTGAGAAGTAGGGGCACGCCGTGCCCTTCCGTACCCGCCCACTTCTACCGCTGTTGTAAGATGATACTCAATGAGGGAGTTCTCAATAAATGTAACACCTGGATAGATCAGAAATCCAAATGTTATGTAATGTTATGTTAAAATGTATTTATATAGCGCACGGCTACTCCGACAGAGTGTCCCGGCGCTTTCCACAAACAACTCAGTGTGAAATAACATAACACGAAACAATACAGAAAAGAAAGACCCACCCAAAGAGCAGCTAAACATTAAAAAGCCATGTCTTCAAGCTCTTCCTAAATTGAAGCAGATTAGGAGTACTGCGTAGCGCCAGTGGTAGGGAGTTCCACAACTGAGGTGCCTTAAAGCCAAAGGAGCGGCCCCCAGTGCGGGCCTTCCGCACGCGAGGAACCACGGCAGTAAAGAGAGCCGCAGAACGCAGTAGGCGAGCAGGGCGGTAAAAGATCAGCCTGCGCCGTAAATACCCGGCCCCGGAGCCAAACAGTGCCTTGTGCATCAACGTAAGGGATTTGAACATAATCCGCTTACGGATAGGCAGCCAATGGAGCTTCTGTAGCAGCCCCGAAGCTCGCGATCGCCTATGCAGGCCAAAAATCGCACGGGCAGCAGAATTTTGCGCCACCTCTAAACGCTGGACCAGGTAGTCTGGAAGGCCAAGGAAGAGGGCATTGGCATAATCCAGCCTGGACCCAATGAGCGCCTGCACGGTAATCCGCCTATGCTCCGCAGAAAGCAGTGGAAGAAACTTGCGGAGCATCTTCAGAATACCGAAGCAGGTGCCCACCAGACCAAGTATGTGGGCTCTCAATGACAACTTATTGTCAAGTTTAACCCCGAGATTTTTGGCAACCAGAGATGACTGTGCCGGAGGGCTCATTTCAGCCGGCCACCATTGCCGCCACTCAGGGTCAGTGGCACATCCAAAAAAAAGAACCTCCGATTTGCTGGAGTTGGCCTTCAAGTTGTTGTGCTGGAACCAATCGAATACCATGGCCAAACAGGCCCGAATACCCTCTCCATCAAATGGCTGATCTTTGCCACATGTGAAGAGGAGTTGCGTATCATCGGCGTAGGACACGATCTGGGCCCCGTACGCCTCCACCGCCGCCGCCAAAGGGGACATAAAGATGTTAAACAATGATGGGCTCAACACAGAGCCCTGTGGAACCCCGACCCCCAGAGGCGGCATCTCGGCGGAGCGCTGCGAGACCCAGATCGTCTGGCGGCGGCCTTCCAAAAAAGATGTAAACCATTTGAACACCGTCCCCCTAATGCCGATGTCATGAAGCCTGGCCTGTAATTGGCCAAGACCTCAGCATCAAGACCTGGCTTTTTCAAGAGGGGGATGACCATCGCCCTCTTCCCGGTACAAGGCACCCTCCCCTCCCTCAAGGAGGCGTTGAGGATAGGATTAACCAGAGGATTCACCACCGCCACCATCTCAGCCAAAAATTTGGCGGGGCAGGGGTCAAGTGGCGAACCCGATTTAAGGCTGGCAAGCAGCACCCGCGACGCCTCGCTCGTGACAGCAGGGAAGTCTGTCAAGACAGCGACAGGCGTGGGCGGTAGCTCACATCCCGCACCGGGGCCGCAATCACTATCCACGGCGCTCTCCGAGAAAGAGGCTTGAATCGCCTTGATCTTGTTGGTGAAAAAGCTGGCAAGATCACAAGCCCACGCCTCCGATGATACTAGCGGGGGTGTATGGGAGCTGGGGGACGTGAACTCCTTCACCACAGTGAAGATCTCCTTACAGGAGCTCGCCGCCGCCTCAATCCTCCTAGCAAGGTATTCTTTCTTGGCCCCAAAGATGTCCCGGTGATAGGCCTTAATAGCCGCCCTGTAGGCAAGTTTGGCCTCCCCATTATACTGAAGGCGCCAGGCCCGCTCAGCAACCTTGCACTGGCTGCGAGCCACCCTCAGCGCCTCTGTAAACCACGGCGCAGATTGCCGTGCTACCGTGGACCGAGGGACTACTTGCGGGGCAAGATCGTCCAGCCTTTCGATCAGCCACGACTGCAAGGCCTCCGTGTCTTTTTCCAGAACACCCGAGAGCTGACAGGGGTGTTCCACGAGCGCCTGCTCTAGCATATCAGCTGTCACTCTATGCAGCGCTCTCGAGGCTAGTCTGGGTAGCACGGGAGCAATGTTGTCCGGACGCCCATTCTCCGACACAGAGAACTTGATCAGCCTGTGGTCCGTCCAGAGCACAGGCAAGGTTTCTACATCAGCAATCGGAACTGATGAGAACACTTGATCAAGGGTGTGCCCTCTCTCGTGCGTGGGACCAGACACATATGGGACGAGACCCAGTGGGGATGTTATATCCAACAGTTTAATCGTGTCCGGGTCGCCTGTCACATCAAGATGGAAGTTGAAGTCGCCCGCCACTATACAATGCTGAGTGGTCAACGCCAACTCAGAGGTGGCTATCTGCAGATCCTCCAGGAAGGAACCCATAGGGCCTGGCGCCCTATAAACCAACAGCACCTTAAGTGCTTGGGTCGGGGACAGTCTAAGTGTGAAGGCAATGGATTCCGAGCTCCCAATGGGGTTCGGAGGGAGAACCGAGCAGAAGACATTCTTCCTCACCACCACCGCCACTCCGCCGCCCCTGCCCTTCTCTCTGTCCTGCCGGTAGATGTTATAGGCCGGAGGAATAGCAGAGAAAATATCCGGGTTCGACGCTTCTCCTAGCCAAGTTTCGGTAAGGAGAAGACACAAAGGGTTTTCCCTCACAAGAAGATCAAATAAATGCAGAGCGTGACAGCCCAGCGACCTCGTGTTCAGCAACAAGCAAAGATGTTTAACCTGAGCCTCTGGAGGTCTGTGCACGTTGACCGGTGTCCACATGGGCGACCAGCCACAGGCCGGGCAGCGCCGTTTACCATTAAAGCGCCCAGGGAAGACCGAGCGGCAAGAGCATGAGAATGTCCGCATAGCACGCAACATCGCCGAGGTGTAAGTAAGCATCCTCCCTCCTCAACCGGCCGCGCCGCAGTCCACCGCCGCCCCGATGCCTCCGGGACGCTGACGGGCAGGACTCCGGCACGACTCAGGCTAAGCGAGGGCGTCCACCTGCGCGTACCACTGCGCGTAGGGGAGCGACTTTAAATAGGCTCACCTGCAAGCCCTTGGCGCGCGAGTCCGCTCAAAGATGGCGGCCGCCGCCGAATCCCAAGCCCCAAACAAAGATGGCGCCCGAAATGGAGACCCGGACCCGGACCCACCAAAATAGTGGTGCTTTGGAGGCACAGAGGTGCCCTTTTTACATGCAGTGAGGGGAGCGGGGCATAAGCTGAAGACAGCGAGTTTAAAAGCAGGGGTAAGTTGAACACAGCAAAACCCAAATACAAAACGAGGTAGAGTTAAAAAAATTACACAGCGCTAGTCCAGCGCGCTTACAGCAGTGTGGTAGGTGGTAGGGACCCCAGCCACACGAAGGACCGCCTTAAATAGGCTCACCTGCAAGCCCTTGGCGCGCAAGTCCGCTCAAAGATGGCGGCCGCCGCCGAATCCCAAGCCCCAAACAAAGATGGCGCCCGAAATGGAGACCCGGACCCGGACCCACCAAAATAGTGGTGCTTTGGAGGCACAGAGGTGCCCTTTTTACATGCAGTGAGGGGAGCGGGGCATAAGCTGAAGACAGCGAGTTTAAAAGCAGGGGTAAGTTGAACACAGCAAAACCCAAATACAAAACGAGGTAGAGTTAAAAAATTACACAGCGCTAGTCCAGCGCGCTTACAGCAGTGTGGTAGGTGGTAGGGAATAAACAAGGATGATTTCCCTTTTATTGATGGGTACCCTAAATATGGTTAACCTACAACCCGGGGTGATCTAGGTGCTAAACTCTTTATTTAATTAGTTTGTCAGATGATCGAGGCATGCCGAATTAATCTTCAAAATTGCCTTTTCAGCATCCCAATTTTTTTATTGACTTAAGTCCTAAATCTTTATTCAGATGATAAAATCACCATAAAAGAATAGAAAGAACATATTGGTTATCAAATCCATTTTTCATACATAACATAAAATGGTAATAGTCAATTAAACAGTGAAACACACCCCGCTCAGATACTACATCTATTGGTAAAATCTCGATCTCCTGGGCGCCATATTGGCTCAGTAAAATGATAAAACAGTATCACTGAATGATGATAGGCAACAAATCAGTGAAACCCACCCCTCGCAGACACTACATTTATTAATCATGGCTTGATCTCCTGGACACCATAGTAGCTTGCAAAAATGATAAAACAGTAAAAAACACAGTCAGTGGGAAGCATCTGAAGATGCATCAAGGTTGGCTGAACTTGGATGAAATTCGGAGGTTTCAACAAAGGAATTAAAAACTGCTTCCATGGCCAGCTAAAATACGAACAAAACATTACAAAATGCAAAGTGTCCTGCGGAGACTAATTATTGCAGTTACAGGTTAGCTTTGCCTTAGACCGTGCCCACCTTAGATGTTTTGTCAAGGGCTAGTTTATAATGGAAGTGAATAATAGCGCTTTTTAGAACAGAAGACTAAGTAATTTATTGGGATGGCATTCCTTCCTGATTAATTTGGTGTTCCTGTCCATAAATGGATTGGGAATGTATATGAAGACCAATCATGAATGAATAGATTGAGGAATGGGCCATGTTGAGGGCTATTGGGTAAAAGGCAGCAACCTATTTACTTATCTTTAGTAAGGGGAAATGTTACGTTCTAGATACCATCCCTTCAAGCCTTCAAGGCACCAGTTGTCATATGTGCAGGTCTTGCAGTGAAATGGGTTCTAGTTCATGTATTTATCCCACTTTTCAGATTGCTGGTGATCTTTGCTCCTTCATGGATTCTCTGTTGCCCATTGATATAAATTGCCATTTGAAGTGGCCTCTGTATGTTCTGTCCTAGCTGAAGCCTGTACCAGAAGTACAAGAAGACTGTAATTCTTAAGATTCTTTGGAATATTAAAGTATGCACCATGTCTTGCATCTAACTTGCTGTTTCCCCCAAATTTACTGACCCAATTCCTCCTTTTTTGGTGTCTTACTAGACCACATATGTGCTGTCTTCTGCAAAATGTATTGCTAGCCTAAAGTGCTCTTGGTGTCTGCCCATTGCTTATCACTGGTTGGCTTCATTGTCACTCTCATGCATTTGCTTCTTATTCATTAGCTTGTGTGGGCTTTCCTTCCTCTTCTTGTGCTTGACCCTCCTCTGGAGCATGGACTCACTACTTGTGCCCCTGTGCTGCTCAATTTCAGGAACTACCTTTTTCTTTAAGCACTCCACAAGAGTACATGTGTTTTCCAGCTGTCTCCCTAGTGTGCTTCTCTTCCTTTTCCCTGCTGTGATGTTTCTTGCCATGTGCTTCTCCTCCGCCCGCTCCGGTTCTCTTCCCTGTTTACTTTTCCTCCCCCATCGTTAGTTTGATTCCTTCCATTCGCCCTCGTTGTTGCTTTCCTTCATCCTCTGTTTCTCCCCCGCCCTTTGTGTAGCTTTCCACACCCCATCTCCCCTAAAAGGTCCTGTTCTTGCCCATGTTTCTCTGGTTACACTTGAGTTCCAGAAAATCTGAGCATATTTGCATCTGCTTCTCAATGAAGCAAAAGGCTTTCACAGGGTTTCAGATCTATTTCACTGGGAAAAGAATACTGCAGCTCCATTTCTAAATTGCCATCTAGGCACCAAGATCCCTTGGACCCATAAACATGGCTTGGGGTGTCTCAGTGGAGGAGGTCAGGGCCCTCTGCTTTCTTCTACTAAAGTGCATGACTCACCCGTCTGACATGTAACACCGGTACAAAAGGGGGTGGTGATGGACGGAGCATCTGAACCAATCAAACACTCACACCCAGTCAAAAGATCTGGGTTTAATCCAACACCGTTCTTTAGCCCACTCTGCCACCCCAGTTCAGACATGGCTATATGCAAATCAGTCTGACCCTGTGCCTTATGGGAACAGTCCAGCCCGAACTGCCAAGCCATGCCTTCCCTGGACCGGAAACAAGCCTCCGAGGACCGGTTTCTGGCATTACAGCCGTCCTCAGCCCGGCTTGCTTGAATCCAGTGGCAAAGTGAGCAAGGGACTCACGTCTGAGCATACCCTGCCACACCTATGGCGGCCAAAAGCGGTACAAAAGGGGGTGGTGATGGACGGAGCATCTGAACCAATCAAACACTCACACCCAGTCAAACGATTTGGGTTTAATCCATCACCGTTCTTTAGCCCACTCTGCCACCCCAGTTCAGACATGGCTATATGCAATCAGTCTGACCCTGTGCCTCATGGGAACAGTCCAGCCCGAACTGCCAAGCCATGCCTTCCCTGGACAGGAAACAAGCCTCCGAGGACCGGTTTCTGGCATTACAGCCGTCCTCAGCCCGGCTTGCTTGAATCCAGTGGCAAAGTGAGCAAGGGACTCACGTCTGAGCACACCCTGCCACACCTATGGCGGCCAAAAGCGGTCCAGGGAAGACATGGCTTGGCAGTTCGGGCTGGACTGTTCCCATGAGGCACAGGGTCAGACTGATTTGCATATAGCCATGTCTGAACTGGGGTGGCAGAGTGGGCTAAAGAACGGTGATGGATTAAACTCAGATCTTTTGACTGGGTGTGAGTGTTTGATTGATTCAGATGCTCCGTCCATCACCACCCCCTTTTGTACCGCTTTTGGCTGCCATAAGTGTGGCAGGGTATGCTCAGACGTGAGTCCCTTGCTCACTTTGCCACTGGATTCAAGCAAGCCGGGCTGAAGACGGCTGGAATGCCAGAAACCGGTCCTCGGAAGCTTGATTTCCGGTCCAGGGAAGACCTGGCTTTGCAGTTCGGGCTTGACTGTTCCCATGAGGCACAGGGTCAGACTGATTTGCATATAGCCATGTCTGAAATGGGGTGGCAGAGTGGGCTAAAGAACGGTGATGGATTAAACCCAGATCTTTTGACTGGGTGTGAGTGTTTGATTGATTCAGATGCTCCGTCCATCACCACCCCCTGTTGTACCGCTGACATGTAACACCAGCTGTGCTCCTGCCCTCCCAGAGACACAGCAGAGTAAGTGCCGCAGAGGAGCAAAGTGGTCGCTCCTTATTTCTTCACCTCAAGTTTTAGGTTTGACTCAAAGTAATCACCAGTTTTACAACATCACAATTTTCAGTTCTCACCTACGAGGCAGGTTTTAGCTGTCTGTAAGCAAAAGCCTGTTGTGGACCACAGTGCTTTAAGTCGGATAAAAGAGGTGGGAGAGTCAGCAAAAGGGGCCTTCTTTAAAACATTTGAACTACGATCCTGTGCTTTGCAGACATTGCTGCCTGACCAGCAATTATGATTTGTCTGCTATTGCATCCAGACATATCACACAACACCTGTATGTCGAAAACATGGCGGACCTATTGGCTTTGCGAGTGCTTGTCAGCACATGGGTATAAATGAGTCACACCAATGATTGTGTTGCATTTAAATAGAATTGGGAAGTACAATTAAGACATATGTGACTATCACGATGTGCTCAGTGGTGAGAGGCCAAAGA